>NC_052050.1:78399161-78434290 GCF_903992535.2 Arvicola amphibius
AGTTAGAGTAGGTGAGACTTTTGTCATGGGCTATAAATATAAAAATGTCAGTGGCTTAGAAATATTTCCAGGGATCGTACTTAAGACATGGGTCCGTTTCTAAAAGGAAAAGGTTTTTTTTTTTAACCTTTTGTTACTTTCGGGTAAGATGGCAATATTGGTTACTGTAATGTGCTTTAAATCCTGGTGTTGTGGCTTCTGTTTGGCAAGTCATCAATTTTATCACAGCGACAGTAATAAATGATATTATATTGTAAATACTGAACATAGGGGCACGGGGTTATGGCAGCTTGTTTTTTTTTTTTTTTGTTATCGTATGTCTATTCTCAATCTCCTTCAGTCTTGTCTATAGAAAGATTTTTTTAATTTTCAAATTTATTTCTGTTAAACTTGTATTCTAATTGACAATAATGTAACTTTTCTTTCTTGAAGCCCCAGGAACCTCAGGATTATTTATTATTAAATATTATTATTTATTGGCATTTGAGATCTTTCCAGTCAATGTCTGTTGTTTTGTCTGTTTCTGTTCAACTTTGGTTTTATCTCAACCCCTTCTGATGTTTTGTCTCCAAGTCGCAGGGTTTGGGCTTTTGGACAGAATCATCATCATCATCATCATTATTACTGTTATTGTTATTTTTAATCTCCCTGCCGTCCTGACTCACTGCTTGGGTAGGATAAGCCCCAAGAATCTTTGTGGGAGAACTCAGAGGGAGCAAAGAAGGCTGTGTGTTTGAGTCAGGTCTGCTCACGCTGGATTTGCACGTATTGGCCTGTGGGAGATTAGCTTCTGGTCCTTACTTTGGGATGCTGGAAGGGCCACACAGGGAGGGGATGGGCTGAGGAACCAGTGGGGCTTCTGGTGATGGATACATCCTTTGCCCCCCTCTTTTCTAGATTCCTACAGTCCTACTTTCTCAAAGGCCTTCAGGGGTCAGGAATGTCCTTCCTCTGATCACTGCGGTATTGTTTTCTCCGATGGTCAGCAATTTGTGTTACTGGGTGTGGTTCCTAAGAGCCAGCTTTGGGCACTTTTTGAATTGTGATAATGACCTCCCCCCTCAGATTGTTCTAGAATCTGGCAAAAATTCCTTATTTTGCTCTCAGCTTCAATCTCAGTTAATTAGAAATTTCTTTCTGTGGACATTGCAAGGGAGAGACCCCCACAGGCTTCCACATTCAAAAATTGCTAAAGCAAGCACTCTACCACTGAGCATAGCCTTAACTTTTCTATTTTATTTGAGATAGGGTCTTGCTAAGTGGCCCAGGCTGGCATTAAGCTTCCTTCATAGCTTAGGCAGGCCTTGAACCTAGGATCCCCTGCCTCAAGCCTCCCAAGTCGTAGGAATCATAGATTATTTAGTTTTGGGAATTGAACCCAGGGTCTCATGAATGCTAGTATTCTACCACTGAGCCCTCTCTCTGGCTTTCACATTTATTTTGGGTAGAAGTACTGTATCCCAGAAAGTTAATTCCCATGCTTTATATTAAATTGATGACATATAAGGTCTACTTACCTTAGAACTAAAGATCAAGGAGAACGTTGTAAAGGTCTCCAGGCATTCTGTGCTCCTTAAAACTAAAGAAAGATTATTTTTGAAGTGAATGTCTTGACTATCTAGTTGTGGCTTCTCTAGTAATGGAATTAGGTGTCTTGGATTCAAATGATTCTAAAGGAGCAGTTCTTGAACAGGTGGGTACATTATCAGAAGGATGGCAAAGGGTTTTATCTGATGCTCTGTATAGAACTTTTTTAGGTTAACCCCACATCCTTAGGCGTACAGCTACTTAGATCTAATTCCTTGGCAAAGTGAAGCCACAAGTTCATGGTAAAACAAACAAACAAAATGGTTGTCTTAAATTTATAATATTTCTTGGCGGTTTGAGCATGCGCTCTAGAGACCTCTACCTTGTTTCTCTGGGCCATTGGGTGGGTCAAACAGTGTTACTATTTTGGGGCAGCCTGGTATTCAGGAGGTCAGCAGTGTTTGACCTATGAACAATGTTACTAGTTGTTCCCACTGCTGGAGAAAATGTCACTCATGTTAGCTCAGACATTAAAGTCCAAAGAAAGAGTCTTGTTGTTCTAGCAAAATTAGACTCTTAGGTTGTATCTCACATTCAGTTCCTATCGCCAGAGATTCTCTTCAAAAAAAAAAAAAATGGCGACATGGGCAGCAGGAAGAGAAGAAGGAAAGAGGGTTTTGCCACCTACTCTGAGCTAAGCAGAGGGACAAGTCAGTGGGTTGCACTTGAGGGCTTTTCTCTTAGACTTTTGAAATCTGAGGTTCAAAGTTTTGCCTGTGAAATTTCCCCTAGAGGAAAACTGCACAAAAGGTCACAACGATTTCTGTACTGAACTGAGCCTTTCTGCCTATCCAGCATGTGACTGCGTCCCTGACTGTGTCCCTACAGAGGCCGTCTGTGCTGGTGTCCTTGATGCTCTCTGAGCCTTTTTTTAAGGGTTAAATTCTTATATGCACTTTGGAAATTTCTTGTTGTCTTGTTACTTATTTGCTTTCTGTATGTATATGTGCTTACATGTTTTGCATGTGTGTTCCTCAGGAGCCATTGGCTAGTTTTTTTTTTTTTTTAAATTTAAGCTGAACTCATTTTATTTTAGTTATTAGTTTTTATTATGATTTTATGTGAATGGGTGTTTTGCCTCTGTATATGTCTGCTCACCATGCACATGCCCACAGAGGCCTGAAAAGGGTGTTGGATCCCCTAGAACTAGAGTTACAGACATCTGTGAACAGCCATGTGGGTACTGAGAACCAAACCTGGGTCTTCTGGAAAAACAGCCGGCGCTCTTAAATGGTGATCCATCCATCCTAGCCCTTGAGATAGAATCTCTTACTGACCTGAAGCTTGCCAAGTAGACTGGGCTGGCTGAGCCACATTGACCCACCTGTCTCCCCCTCCCCAGTACTGAGATTATAAGTGTCACCATGCCTTTAATCCAGAGGTGCTTAACCTTCCCAGTACTGTGATCCTTTAATACAGTTCCTCACGCTGTGGCGACCCCCAGCCATAAAATTATTTTCATCGCTGCTTTATAACTGTAATTTTGCTTCCATTATGAATTATAATGTAAATATCTGACATGCAGGATATCTGAAATGCAACCCCTGTGAAAAGGTTGTTCAGGTTTTGAAGGAATCAAAACCCATCGGTTGAGAACCACAGTTTTAATCCTGCTATTCAGGAGACAGAGGCAGGATGATCTCTATGAGTTTCAGGCCAGCCAGAGCTTTTTGCGAGACCCTGTGACAACCACAAAAACATAAGTTTTAGGTATCTAGCTCACGTCTTCATGATTCTAAGGGCCCTCACCACTGAGCCACCTCTCCAGCTTTGACGTCTATTTCAAACATGGTGTGACATGGATTTAATGTTCATTTCTCTGTAGATACCAGTTCTTCATTCTGGTTTTATTTAGTTTTTTTTTATTTGCTGTGTATTTGACTAGTTCTTCAACTTTGAAAGGGCATCTTTGTCTGGTCCTAAACTGTAACCCGTACAGAGGTAACTTTCTTCTCAGCCCTCCCTTTTATTCTATTGATGCACTTGTTTAATTATTATCAGGAGAGATTTTCTACCTTTGTACAGGGGACCTGCAATTTCACAGAGGCTTTGAGAGAGAAAATTCAGGATCTAAACAAGTGCAGTAGCCTTGAGCCTGTATGTGGAGTTCTGTTGTCAGTAAGTGCAGGGACTAATGTATAAGGAAGAGTGATCAAGGGTGGCCAGTCGCTTAGCTGTCCCTTTCTCTGAGTCAGGCCTTGGTTATTGTACCATAAACTTGGCTTCGTAGTAGAGTTTTTTTTTTTTTTTGAGACCCTTAATATTTAGAAGTCCTTCATTTGTTGCTCTGGGGATGGTCCTATGCCTTATAGACTGCTCAGTAGCATCCCTGGCCTCTTCCTGATATATGGCTATGAAACCACTTACGAAGTCCTTGCCAGTGTCTTCCGACGGGAACCGCTGCTCTGGACGGAGCCTGTCTGAACCTTCATCCTGGCTCTGCTGTTAACTAAGCACAAATCTCTATTTCCTCCCACGCAAGAGGCAAATGGTGATACTGCTTATCTCCTGTGATGACCTCGAGGACCGCGTGAGCTGCTGTACCCGAGAACACATCATGTGTGCAGAGCAGACCTGGCAGGACAAACCAGGGTAACACAGCGTTCATGCTCCCTTATAGTAGGTCTCGCTCCTAATCACATAGTCTCTCCTTCTTCTCATCCACTCCCTCTTCATAATGGAGTGAATGTGTTTAAGTCACGATATCCACCCCAAATTGCGAGTCTGTTAATGAAACACAGCTTTAGTTTCAGAGCTCTGCAACTGCCAATCAATCATCTCCCATGATAAACTCATCCGAAGTATGCATGGATTTTATTTGCAGCTACAAGACGGCAATTCCAGTTAGTTAACAGGTCTTTAAGTGACAAAGCCAGCTCCGTGGAATAGCAGAAAGACTCAGACGAGCAAGATGGTAACGACAGTGGGGGGAGATAGAAATCTGGAATATGAAGTCTGAGTTTTTTCTTGATTCATTAGCTTAATGGTTTGGGGGAACTCCTCGTTCATTTGCTGTGAAAATCCACCATCTTGCTGGCATATGGGAGGGAGTGTGTAGAGGGAAGCCTCGTTTCCCGGCATTCACGTTCCTTACAATTTTTTCTTCTCTGTAGCAGCAGTTTTCGTGAAACCGTGTGTTTGTCGCTAGGTTTGAGAACGAGCCCCTCTTGAGATGATTCAAGTGCATGAGCAGATCTGACAGAGGATGGCCTCTGGACTGTCCCTCTACTTTGGCCCCTAGGGATCAGTTCCAGCACTGTGTGGAACCAGGGTTGTGGTCCGGAAAGGAGAGATGGACACTCTGGTCTGGGATGCTGATGCGGTGGGGTAGCCAGACCCATCATGATAGCGTCAGCTGTGCTCAGTTTCTCCCTCAGCCAGAGGAACAGAGCAGCTGTGAGCAGGGGCGCTGGACTTGGGATGGTTAAGCTCCCAGTTGCAGCAGAAGGCTGCTGGACCTTCCTAAGCCTTTCCTAACATTTAACACGATGCTCACAAGACAACCTGCCTCACGGCTTTCTTGTGAACTATGAGATAATTCATGCAACCCAGTGGTTGGGACATAATGCGCACTTGATGGTTGTTAGCTGTGATGGTACTGTTATTACATATTAAGTGCAACCCGTTATATGGGGGATGGGATGGACTCGAGCACTTTCTTCATCCCAACCCCCATATAATGAGTGCTGTCTGAAGGCTGGGTTCTATGGGGGATGGGATGAAGAATGCGCTGTAGTCCAGTATGATATTTCTTGTGCTTACAAAGTTTCTATAGACCCTGGAGATGAGAATGACAATGTTTCAGCTGAATCAAAGGCTGGGGAAGAGGCCCCAGGGCGAGGCAAGCTCTTTGAGAGGTGGTAAACTGAACAGAAGGACTTGAGGGACTGAGCTTAGGAGCCTGGGGCACAGAGGAAGAGAGGTAGAACTTTAGCCTTGTTCCCCCAGTAGTTGACAGTTATAAACGTGGAAGTGGACAGGCTAGAGGACTAGGGAGAAAAGTCTTGGCCACTTCTGTGTAGAGACCCAGCCTTTAGATTGTACCTGTGACTTGGGGCATGTTGTGTGTCAGGCTCTGTCTGCATCCCAGCCAATGGGGCCTAGAACCTCGAGGTATCTGGGGCCCAGAACAAGCCACATAAGTTAGAGCATTTGTTCAGTGAGTTCTATTTCATAAAGTCTCTTTGTTGCAAGATCCTACCTTATGGTTGTAATGGGCCTTTCTTTCACAAAAAGGGCTAGCAAGATGGAATACCAGAGGATAGTCTTTCGGTTTTTCTCATTGGCAAAGTTTTATTGGCTGTGCTTTTTAAACATTCATTGGTCTGTTTCAGCTTTCCTTCTAAGGCTGTGTGCAGAGATATAATGAGATTTTATATATATCATTTAATTTTTATTTATATATACCATTTAATTTTTTTAAAAAAGTAACCAACTCTTTTTCTTCCTTCCTTTCTCTTCCTTCCTTTCTTTTTTTTGTAAGAGAAAGTGCAAAAAAAAAAAAAAACAATTTGGATACATCCTTATAGCATAAGGAAATGAATGGAAGATCAGCATCAATTTAACTTTGAAAGGTTACTAAATTCATACCTGGTACCAAGAACTGACTCTCCTGGAAGCATCATATATGGGAAGCTCATTCATTTCTCTAACCACTTAGTGGAAACAGAGCACTATGCATGTATTTTGGGTGGAAGGTTAGCAAAGTCATATTTATAAGAACTTCCAGATTTGTGTTTACTCTTTCCCCAGATGCTGGGAAGAACACACGTAAGGAAACAGCGAGTAACTGAAGCAGAAAGGTTTAGCCTCTTCATCAGAATAGACCAGGACCAAACGATTTCTTTTCACAAGGCAAGTTGTACCCACTGCATGTATACAGTAGGACTTCCACCTGAAAATAAAGGTCAGCGTTTTTTTTTTTAATTTTTTTATTTTAATTGATTTAACACAACTTCGGCTTTCCTGGGCTTGGTGCTGGGCAAGCGCTCCTAATGCACAGAGCAGTGGTGTTGGTAAATTCAAATGAGCAGCGTGGTGAAAGGGCCATCTATTGTTCTTTGGTTTTCCTAGGCTCTCGCTTCAGGTCTCTTGAAGTTTAACAGTGTGGCTCAGAGCATGTTATAGCAAATGGGAGACAGTGACTTTGTCTGGTGACTAACTGCATATTGAGACTGGGGACCTGGAGGCTGGAGGGTCTGGTGAGCAGGTACAAGCTGAAGGGGTTAGGGATGGATCAAGAAAAGGTGCACCATTCAGAAACCTCCCTGCTACTGGTGGTGCTGGGACTATTTCAGGACATTGCAAGGATATCATTTGATAGTGGTCTTCAAAACCAAGCATGCCAGGTGGGCAGACGGTGGGGAAAATGATTGGGGACAGGAGAGGATTCCCTAGAGAGCAGTAAGGAGGACTTATTGATTGTAAGAGAACTATAGATTACCAGGTCCCAGTGGCATAAACCTGTAATTCTAGTAACTCCAGAGCTTGAGGCTCAAGGATTCCCAGTTTAAGGCCAACGTTGACAACCTAGTGATATTCTGTCTCAAAATAATTTAGAAAATGTGGGAGCTTGGGCACACAGCTTTGTGGTAGAGCGTTTGCCGGGTATGCAAGAGGCCCTGTGTTTGATTCCTAGCACGTGGCAGTGGGGTCTTTGCTGCTGTCAGGAGTAAAGGTGGAATCTCAGTCTACCTGTTTGAGGTCCTGTAGGAGCCTTTGTTACATTGGAGGATCAGATGATAGCTTTTTAGGATTATTTCATACCTTCCAACTGTTTACCAAGTCCAGCTGGACTATTTAAATAATGCAATCGATAACATTCCTCTCCACTTTCTCCACGTTCTGTAGGACAGGCCTGAGTTCCTGAACAAGGCTGGCCTGAACTGTTTGCCTGCGCCTCCCTTGGCCTGCTCTCTCCTAGGAGTGTGGGTCACAGCCTGTCAGGGTTTACACATTATGATTCTTTCCTTTTGACCATTTTGGACCAGATTACAGTGTCTTTATCTTTGGGTATCTCCTTCAATGTCATTCTTTGGAAGCACAGCCTCTTCAGACCATCTTGAGGTTTTCATAGGAGGCACTCAGCATGACTGAACGTGATTGTTGGTGCAGCTCTCAGTGAGATCTCATGAGGATGGGGGTGAAGGCTGTGCTAGCCTTGATCTTACTGCATCCCCCACACCTGGCCTCATCCACCAGGGACTCTGTGAGTGATGCATGGGTACCTGTGGAGGTAAAGATAGCATTGGATCAATGCGATCGCCCTTATAGCGTGATTGGCCCTTCTTTTTCCTAGGAGACTTGCCATACTGTAGGAGACATCCTGCTTGCTTATTATTGTATGCTCATAAAGCAGAGATCAGATGCTAGAATCTTTCATCTCTGGAGTCTGGCTGACATAGGAACTCTGAAGGAATATGGGCTGAAGAAAAAAATGAATTGGGTACAAATGGAGGGAACATGCACAACATGGAGATGAGGGACCCCAAGAGGCATATACTTGCCTTCTTTTTTGAAAATCCTAGAGTGTCTTCTATGATCCAGGTATGTTCTAGAAGCTGGAAATAATATTATGGAATGAAGACACCACACACACAGTTAAAATTCAGCTTATATAATCATAAAAATTAGAAATATGATCCATATGATATATGTAGGATATGTAAATAGTTCTTATAATTTAATAATAGAACCAACAGCCCATTTCAGAAACAGCAAAAGATATGAATAGGTTGTTTTTTTTTTCTCCTTGGAGTAGCTGAACAAATGCTGTAAATACATGAAAAGATGCTCAACGTCATTAGCCGCCAGGGAGATGCAAATCAAAACCACAATGAGGTACCACTTTGAACCTACTGGGAGAGCTGCAATAAAAAAGTCAGGCAATCACAAGGATGTGGAGAAAGGAAACCCCAGACACTGCTGGCGGAAATGTCAAATGGTGTAGCTACTTTGGCAACGAGTGTGAGAAGTCTCACAAGGTTCAACATAGATTTAAAGTAACCCCAAAGTTCTACTCTTAGGTAAATAGTTGAGAGAAATGACAGCACGTATCAGCATAAAGTGGGGAATGGCCATAGAAACGACTGTTGCAGTCAAGGGGCAGAGTGGGCTGGAGAGATGGTTCTGTGCCTAAGAGTACACACTGTTCTTGCAGAGGACCCAAGTTTAATGCCCAGCACCCATGCCAGTGGCTCACAACCTTGCAAATCCAGCTTTATGCTACTCTGGCCTCCTTTAGCACCTGCATTCATATATACATACCTACACATTGGCACACACACACACACACACTCATAATTTTAAAAACAATAAAAATAAATATTTAGAAAAAGTTGAAACAATGTAAATGCCAATCAATTGCTCATAGATAAAGAAAATATGGTATATCTACATAGTGGATATTTTCCCCCGTGAAACCCATACAATTAATTAAATACTGATACATACACTAAGCCACAGACAGATAAACTTGGAGAACATAAAATGAAAGAATAAGTCACAAGAGGCCGCGTGTGATTTGATTTCATTGGTAAAAAATGCTTTTAATAGGCCAGTATGTATAAGACAGGAAGTAGATTAGTGACTACCCAGAGGTAGGGAGTGTGTAATTAGCATATAGTTTAGGGATGATTAAAACATTCTTAGATTAATTATGGTGATCATCAAACAACTTCATGAATATACTGAAAGCCAGTGAATTCTATCCTTTTTAACTAGATGAGCTGTCTAGTTGTGAGTTCTATTTCAAAAAAAGCTATTGTACTTATTTACTATACTAATTTATTTTTGTTATTGCTGTTATGGGGGTCTTTTTTTTTTCAGAGTCTTACTCTATAACCCTAATTTGTCTGGAACCATAATGCAGCCCTGGCTGGTCTTGAACTCAGAGACATCCTCCTGTCTCAGCCTTCCCAAGTGCTAGGGTTGCAAGTGTCTGCCACCACCCCTGGCTTCTGTTTATATATTTAAGAAGGCAATAGACTAGGTTCTCTTTTTGTGAAAGCATAATCTTGCTGGGGAGATAATATTTATTAAATAATTGTCAAAGGATCTAACAGTTACAAATTATAGTCCTCTCTGTGAGGGGAAGGATTTAGACATGATACAGGAAAATGGTAGGGGATGGAGAAGAGCTGTTAGTCAGAGAGAGATATTAGTCCAACTGTCACATTCAAGGACTCTATCAGAGACCCGGGGAGCAGGGGGAGGTTCTCTTCTTGCTGCTGTGCTGCCAAGAGCAGTCTCCAGTTCTTGAAGAAGTGGCACCGTTTCAAAGTTTTTCTCGTATGGTGCCCTGCCCTGGGTGGGGCGTGGCTCTCACCTGCATGCCATGGATGCAGCTGCAATGTGCCCTCTGTGAGCAGGCAGGAGGGTAGTCGGTAACCTCTGTTTCCATGTAGAAGTGGGTCCCTCAAGGCTGGGCTATGGAGTCTTTGTGTTGGGACTGTGCATACCCTGAGGGTTCTGGGAACACAGAAAGGCCACAGGGTAATCATCCAGTCATCTCTGCCATTGGTGTCTGGCTGAGGAGGTGATATAGAGGGTGAAATGTAGTGAGGTGCTGCGGGCAGGCCTGCTTTTCATCCCACCCGGCTCCTGCATGGTTAGCTTTACACCCGAAATAACAACACACAAATTGTATTCTTTTAAATACTGCCTGGCCCATTATTTTCAGCCTCTTACTCACATCTTGATTAACCCATATCTAATAATCTGTGTAGCACCACAAAATGGTGCCTTACCAGGTAGATTCTAGCGTGCGTCCATCTTGGGCTGGAGCTTCATCTCGTCTGGCATCTCTCTGAGGAGAGGCAACGGCGGTCTGACTAACTTAGGAGAGGTGTGGCATCTTACTGATCCTTCTACCTCACTTCCTCTTCCTGTTCTGTCTACTCCACCCACCTAAGGGGTGGTCTATCAAATGGGCCAGGCAGTTTTCTTTATTAGCCAATGAAATCAACTCAAACAGAAGACTCTCCCCACATCATTTCCCCTTTTTCTGTTTAAACAAAAAAAGAAAAGCTTTCACTTTAACATAGTAAAATTACATATAACAAAACAGTTATCAAGAATTACAGTTACAATATTTATATCTACTTTATCTTTTATCATAACTAAGGAAAACTATAACTATCTATCTATTCTTCAACTCCATCAAAGACTCCAGAAGGATATAATATTACCTAGGTGAACAAGAAGTAAGCTACTTCCAAAACTCTAGAAATGACAGAGACATCTTGCTGCCTGGACAGTCACCCAAAGTTCCTCTGTACCGTTGGGGCATCCATCTTTGGCCTTCAGGCCCATAGTTTCCAGCAGACATTTCCATGATGCAGGAAATTCCAAAGGCAGTTCAGTCAGTATCTGCTGTGTCCTGCACAATGTCTCACAGACTCTTTCATGTATGAGGAACGCTGAAAGATCATCTCACCTTTAGGCAAGTTCAGCAGTCCTCTTTCTGTGGGTTCTTTGTGTCCAGTTTATGCAATAGTCTAGGCAAGAGCAGTTTCTTGCCCAAATGGCTATCAAACTCAATAAGGATCCTCGTCGATGCCCATCATCTTCTTGAAGTAGATTGGTGCTGCCAGGAGCAGACATGTCTCATTGTCATGAACAGTCCTAAGTTATTAAAACATCTTAAATGCCATATTCTATAGTCTTTGAAAGATATGAAGAATGCCTATTTAACTTAAATATATATATATATATATATCTAGAAAATCTAACATGACTACAAGCTTTACTATTATTGATGACTATCCATTAACAACCTATATTTCTTAATTATACATTACATTTTTAAAATGAACTATACAATCACAATACCTTAATCAGTATCAGAAATACATATACATATAACAAAACTGACCTTAAATTTCTATCAATAAAGCAAAATCTATACCAATACAAATTATTCATATCTATATCATATCCCCCTTTAAATGTAAAAGAACATCTATAAACAATATTTGGGAACATGGGCACAGTTATTTCTCTCCAAACTGCTTCCTGCTGAATGGGGACGCTGTTAATCAGATCTTTCATGGTGTGACCTGTGTGCCAGGTTCATCTCGGTCATCAGTTGGGTGAAGTAATTTTCTGAAGGTGTTCAGAGCAACCTTTCAGGAGGGCGTGGTCTATCATACCACATTGGGATAGAAGCAATCCGCAGGGTTTCATTTTCTGTAAAAACGAAAGAAACTCCTTTCCAAAGCATTATGTCCTTAGATCCAAATTTTAAAGTCAAGGTATTTTCAAAATATCTATTCTGGAATAGTTTAGCAGCATTTGTAAACAAATATCTTTTAGCAGCTGTTGCTCCTTCCTCAGCATTCAAACAATCCAAAGAGAGCATAATAGTATACAGCATCAAGATTCTTTGTGTATTTTCCATCTTTGTACGGCTTTATTTTAACCTCTATTTCATTTATTTTTACTTTTATTTTTTTATTTTTTGACAAGTTCTCTGTATATCTTTGTCCTGGAATAACTCTATAGACCAGGCTGTCCTTGAACTCTCGGAGATCCACTTGCCTCTGCTTCCCAAGTGCTGGGATTAAAGGCGTATGCTACCACACCTTGAACTCACAGAGATCTGTCTGTCTCTGCCTCCCAGGCATTGGGATTAAAGGTGTGTGCTGCCACACCTTGAAGTCACAGAGGTCAATCTACCTCTGCCTCCCAAGTGTTGGGATTAAAGGTGTGTACCACTACAACAAACTACTTCCTTTTTTTTTTAAAGAACTTTAACCTTTAGCCTGCATATATTTTTAACACAGTGTAAACCACTTAGACATTTTCTTCAACTTTGAATTTTTCTTTTACTGTATATCTCTCTTTCTGACTACATGAGTCTTTACTTTACCAAACAATATCAGTAGGACTAAAGCCGTGACTTTGGCGGCTAGATCCAGCCTATTCCCTAGCTTTCCAGCCTCATGGCAGAGGTACCACAACTCTTTGGCGGTTCAAGGTCCCTGCCAGCAAGCAAGCTGCAACAGTGTTAAACAACACTCAAAAACTCCATAGTCAGGACCGCCTGCTTGAAAGAGCCAGAGTTTGCCCTGGCAGGATGGCTCAGAAAGCCAGCATTTTAAAACGACACAGCTTTTTTCCTGCTACAGCTAAAAACCGAAAAGCATGCAGTTAATTTTCATCAACAACATTTAAGTGTTTCGTAGCCGAACCTCTTAAAGGAGCTGCAATGTTTTGTAGCTGAAGCTGAGTCAGGAAGCCTCTCTTAGATGAGAGTGCTTGCTTGCCAGACCCGAAAAATAGAGCTTTACTCTATTCTTTCCCAAGCTTTCTCAAGCTTTCTGTGGATTTGGTTATCCACGTGGGCGCCATTCTGTAGTGAGGAGGCTGTGGGCTGCATTCCTGCCGCCCTGCTTTCGGCCTCCTGACTAGCTTATGCCCCAAAATAATTACACAGAAACTGTATTCTTTTAAACACTGCCTGGCCCATTATTTCTAGCCTCTTATTGTCTAATTCTCACATCTCTTGCTTTAACCCATATCTAATAATCTGTAGCACCACAAAGTGGTGCCTTACCGGGAAGTTTCTAGCATACATCCATCTTGGGCTGGAGCTTCATCTCGTCTGGCATCTCTCTGAGGAGAGGCACGGCGGTCTGACTAACTTAGGAGAGGTGTGGCATCTTACTGATCCTTCTACCTCACTTCCTCTTCCTGTTCTGTCTACTCCACCCACCTAAGGGGTGGTCTATCAAATGGGCCAGGCAGTTTCTTTATTAGCCAATGAAATCAACTCAAACAGAAGACTCTCCCACATCAGTGAAAGCCTCAAGGGGAGTGCGCATCAAGAAGAGCTCTCCAAGCTAGGGTACAATATGGACAGCAACGACCATCTGTCCTGTTACCAAGTGCTTCTGAGAAAACCTTGTTACGTACTTCGGGTTGGCCTTGTCCCACAACCCTCTTGCTTCAGCTTTCTAATTGCTGGAATTAAGGCTTCAAATGGACAATTCTCCTGCCTCAGCCTCCAAAGTGTTGGGATCACATGGCCTGTACCACATGCCCAGCCTATTTAACGATTACTTATGCAGCTGTCTGTCTGTGTCCCAGATTCTTAGGAGTCCCAAGTTTTCAACCTGTGGAGGCAGTGGCTCTGGATTTATCAGGCATTTTTCTCTTGTGTCCTTACAGGGCTGGCAGGACCTGGCCTGCGAGGAAGGACTGTATGCCTCTGCCCAAGAGTCTGTGTTTATCCTCAGCTCTGAGAACTGAATTCCATGGGTTGTGTCAACGTCAGACCTGTGAGGTTCAGTTCTTCAGCTGGGATAGCTCTGTCATCGTGGACCTGAGGCACACTGGCTGGGACAAACTCCGAAGGTCCCCTTTAATCTGCCAAGGAACTTGAGGAACAGAGAGAGCGGAGTAGAGGGTGGGACTGTGGGCCCAGTCGGGACCCATGTGTTGGGTTGATGGGTGTTCTAGTCTCATTTATATTGCTCTGATAAATATTTCAACAAAAACCGATTTAGGGGAGAAATGGTTTATTTGGATTATAATTCCTGATTATAGTTCATCATTGTAGGGAAGGCAAGACAGGAATTTGAAGCAGCTAGTCTCATCCACATTCAAGAAGAAAAAAAATCAGGAAGGGTAGTGCACACTTTTACCCCCAGAATTTGGAAAGCAGAAGCAGGTGGATCTTCAAGTTCTAGGCCAGCCTGGTCTATAGAGCAAAGTTCCAGGCCAGTCAGGACTATACTGGGACTCTTATCTCAACAAAGGAAAAGGAAAAGGAAAAGGAAAAGGAAAAGGAAAAAGAAAAGGAAAAGGAAAAGGAAAAAAAAATCGAAAAAAGACCTCATAGTGCTTACTGGTGCTCAGCCTTCTCTCTACACTTAAGTAGTCTAGGATCATCTCACTGAGAAGCTTTCTAGATGATTCTAAATTGTGTGACGTTGACAATGTTAACCAACATAATGTAGAAAATCCTTCTCTGCTTGGGAAACGGCTGGCATCCTGTGAGCAGCCTCCTCATGAGTGATTCCTGCTTCTGCTACTCTTGTTTACATTTACTGATGATTTAGGATGAGTCAGGTGTGAAGGGGACTAAGTGCTGTGCACACTGTTACAGGAGACTCTTGGGAAACACCACTTTAATGAAGCTCGAGACACAGCATTGCCAAGCAGTGATTCTTCCGTCTCTTTATGGGGCCAGATGGAATTAATTGTATGTGACAATTATCCTGTAGCATGGACTGCTGAGGTATCTGGCTGATTTTTCAGATGTGGAGCAAAAAAAAAGATAAAAAAGAAAGCACATCCTTCTTATGGCCCCCTCCTCCATTTATTTGATCCCACTCGCTCCTGCCCACTTTAAGCAAACAAAGGCAAGAGTATCCTTTTGCATTCCAAACAAGGCAAAAGAGATTGTAATTAGACTTCGTTGCAACTGAGGACAAGAATAGGGAAGGTTCTGAAGGTCTGTTTTGGGGACATAGATGAATGTTGGGGCTCAGGTCTTTGTAAAAAGGCAACAGGGACCTGCCATCAGGCATGTTGGCATTGTTCTGAGACTTGGGTCTGATTTGATGGTGATGGGTTCCACTGTTGGGCAGGGCGTACCAGTGCTTTGGAAGTGCTATCTGGACTTCATTATACTTTTGACTTGGTGGGAAATGTGACCTTGTCATTTGGGAACTCCCCTCTGACTCACCACTATGTCTTGGTGCTCTGGGATTTTCTTCTTGCTGTTGTCTCTGAACAAATAAAGAGGGAGGCAGCATGAGGTGGGGGACCATACAGCACCCACATTTTCAGTCTGTCTTCTCAGGAACATTGGTGAACACATACTGTGTACCAGTTCCTGAGCTGAGGGATTTGCCTGTATGATCTTAATGAATATCCAAATGTCTGTCGTCTCCAAAATGTGGAGAGATCAAGAAAAGAAAAAAATCATTTTTTTTTCTGTTGCTATGATGAAATAGGCAGAAACAGCTTCAGGGGGAAAGGGTTGGTTTTGGCTCACAGTTCAAGGATACAGGCCATCATGGTCAGGAAGTCCCAGCAGCAGCAGCTTGAGAGCTTCTGGTCACATGACATCTGGAGGCAAGAAGTAGAGAGTGATGGATCCTCATGGCTTACTGTCTTCTTTTTATGCAGTCCAGGACACTGCTCAGGAAAGGGTGCCATTCTCCTTTAGGGTTGGTCTCCTCTTCTTAATGAATTTGATTGAGATTGTTCCTCACAGGCACCATCCTTGGCTAACTTAATCTAAGCCTCTCATAAGTATAACTCGAGTTATGTCTTCTAGATCAATCCAGATCTTGTCAAGTTGACACCAAAAATTTCGAGTGCCAAATCAAAAAATCTAGACTCCATGGGAGCCCATCAGCTACACTAGCCAGGGAAGCTAATCTGTTCCAGTTACCATTAGGAAGCTGCTTCTTCTAGCAGATGACATCAAATACAGAGACCACAGCCAGACAATAGGCAGAGAGAGGAGAGAGACCTCAGGACACTCAGTCCTAAAAGGGATGTCTCCATCAAATCTTTCTCCAGGGAACTTTGCAGAAGAGGACTCTGAAAGAGTGTAGGAGCCAGAAGGGATGGAGAACACCAAGAAATCAAAGTCTTCTAGACATAACAGGGCTGACACACACATGAACTCACAGAGGGTATGGCAGCAGGCATGGGTCTGTACCAGATAGGGTCCTAGAGCTGAAAGAAATGGACAGATGCCCTAATCTCTAACCCAGAACCTATCTGTAATAATAACTCCTCAGAAATGAAAAAATAGTTTTCTCCAAGGAGTCTCACTCACTAGGGAAACAAACTACTCTAATGCTCCATGCCAAGGAGTAGACGGCTAACACAAAAAGAATTCAACAGCATATTTGTCTTATGTTAAGTCAGGGCTGCTGCTTTGTCTTTTCCCCCCCTACTTTATAGGTCTTTTGTGTATAAATTATGGCTTCTGGTGTTGTATTTTTCTGGGATTCCTGTGTGTGCAAATGTGTGTCTCTGCATCTGTGAGTTTCTTGTGCTTTTTCTTTGTCTCTTTTTCAAGAGGTTGATTGTTTTGTCCTATGCCAATTTGTTTTTAATTCACCTTATTATGTTATTATATTATTATTCCTAGGATGACTGTTTGTTTTCTAAGGAAAGACAGAAAGGATGTGGAGGAGAAAGGGAGGAGAGGTGGAGAGGAACTTAGAGGGGGAGGGGGGCGGGGAAACTGTAATCAGAATATATTGTATGGAAAAAACCCCACAATTTTCAATAAAAGAAAAAAGTGAAACTATGTTCTACAGATGGAAAAGGGGTACCTGGTGTTCATTCTCTGGGCTCTACTGATCAATTGAAGGGCCTCTCAACCCTCTTTGCCTCTCCACCCTACCATCCTGTGCTTATGAGACCTTTACCCTAAATTCGTGATAGAATCAGAACACTGGCAAATTTCTACTGAGACCAGAGGTCGGCCTCAAAAAGTCCCAACATGCTAGAGAAGATGATTAGAATTCTGGGTCCAGTGCTTCTGCAGGGCAGGTGCCTATGAGACCCAGAGGTGTGCTTTTCTAACAAAGGACCACTTTATCACAGTTGTGTCTTCCTGAGCTTGAGCTGATATGTGTGTGATACACTAACCTCTCTACCTGTGAGGTCCTGATGGCAAGTTACTAAAGACAGGGATGCTTCAGGCGCACGGGTGTGGCTTAACAGTTGCCTTTTAGCAAAAGTCTGGGTCCTATTGGGTCCTGTTGCCAGCTCTTCAAAAAAAATAAAGAAAAATGATTTGTTTCAGAATAATTTTGTGTTAAGGTTTCATTAAGTAATCTGCTGGTTAAGGAATTTTGAGGCTGTATTTGCTTTATCAAAACTTATTGCAGGTTCTGGAGAGACAGCTTAGTGGGTAAGAGAGATTCCTGCTCTTGCAGAGGACCCAAGTTCAGTTCCCAGTACCCACCTCAGGGGGTTGTGTTAGTAGCTTTGGGGGATCCCATGTCCTCTCCTGGACTCTGTGATCGTCTGCATCCATGTGCACATGGCTACTCCCGTGACAAAAAGAAATCATAAGCGAAAAGAATCAGGTTACACCATAGCTCATATTCTGTTTGAATTGATGTGAGGTTATAAATTACAGGACATTATAAATTGTAGGAGTAAGTATATTGAAAAATGATGATCAATTTATTAACAGGGACCTTTCCTCTAGGCTACGATTTGAGATGCGTTTTCCTTTCTTTGTAATTTTCTTTATTGTTTGACCCTTACTCTGAGCATGTGTAATTAAAATAAATTATTATAGAAGTTTGAACGCGCAGTTGTACTGATTCCAGACAGTATTGGCAACTCAGAGATGATGGGAGGAGAGGGCTCCCCGTGTGTTGCTTAAATAAAGGGAAATTAACAGGCAATATGTAGTCTGTTTTTTTTTTAAAGTATACATGTGCATGGTATGCATTTGCAAGTGTATGTGCACGCGTGTGTGTATATGAGCAGATGGAGGCCTAACGTAGATGCTGCGACTGTCCCTCCACCATTCTCCAGTCTATTTAGTGAGGCAAGATCTCCTGTGAATGCACAGATTGTCAGTTCTGCTTAGTGTAGCCCCCTTGCCCCAGGGATCCTATTTTCCGCCCTCCAGTTTTAGGGATCACAGGGAGTGACTACATTTGTCTAGCTTTTTAATATGGGTTCTAGGGACCTGAACACTGGCATCAGGCCTCACTTTATGGTAAGTGCTTTATCTGCTGAGCCAGCTCCTCAGGACTGTGGGGTGATTTTAAACGTGCTTTCTCTCCTAGAGGTTATGAAGAGAGGGTGCAGAGATGGCTCAGCAGGTAAGAGCACTTATTGCTCTTTCATAGGACCTGGGTTCAGTTCACACAGCCAATATGGCAGCTCACAGCTGCCTAACTCAGCCTCAGGGATCTGATGCCCTCTTCTAGGCTTCTGTGGATATCTGCGCTTGTGTGAATCCCCCATGAAACACACACACACACACACACACACACACACACACACACACACATACACACTCAAATCTTTTAAAAAGAAGTTACATAGAGTACATATTTGTGTGTGAATATCAAGTGTAAGGAAATAATGTGATTTGTGTTCTTTATGATTTTGGCGTAACAACAACAAAAGAACATTGCATGTGTGTGCTGCTTTCTATGTGTGCAGGTGGTTTTAAAGCACAATTCCTGGACCAGTAGCATCCCTGAATCTGGAAATTGATTAGTAATGCATGTTCTTTGTCCTGCCCAAGCCCTAGTGGAGAGGAAAGAAAGCCTCACTGGAGAAGGAACAGGGTAGGGCTGAAAAATTTGATTGACCCAGCCCATTGTGTGGCTCTCCTATTTGTAACTGCTGATGTCAGTCAAAAGATATCCTTATTTGACAGAACTGAACTGTAGCTCACAAAGACCTGAAAGACTCTGGCCCACACAAGCAGATGCAAAACCTACCTCTTGCAGCTGGAGAGCAGGATCACAGACCTTCCAGATTGTTAAGTTCCACAGAGGATCTGATCTCGCTTTTAAAAACAATGCTCAGCTTTGTTCTTTACTGGTTTTATACCTGTATTCAGAGAATTCTGTTTTCTCTCCTCCCTCATCTGCCCTTAGCTCCCTATGGGCCTCACTCATGCCTTTTTGGTTTGCAACCTGTTGATTTTAGATAGGACCTGGGCTATAAGGTCATGGGTTTGGAACTGTCCACTGGAGCCTGGTGGTCTCACTGTTTGGTGCACAACTGAAGCCAATGACTGTCCCTCCCAAGAACCCAACAGTAGCCAATAGTGCCTCATGGAGGAGGAGCGCCTTATGTGTGGAATGGTTCATTTGTACACTGTGAAGATTTGTCACTTGAATTGGTTTAATAAAAAGCTAATTGGTCAGTAGCAAGACAGGAAGTATAGGCAGGAGTGTCAGACACAGAAGAGGTTGGGAAGAAGAAGGGCAGAGTTTGAGGAGTAACAAGCAGATGCATAGAGAAGCAAGATGCATATGCCACGTGGAAAAGCATAGATAAAAATATGGGGTATTTGAAAATATAAGAGTTAGCTAGTAATAAGCCTGAGCTATTGGCCAAGCATTTGTAAATAATATTAAGTCTCCATGTCAGTTATTTGGGAACTGACTGGTGGGGAAAAAAGTCTGTCTTCATTTATGAACTCCTCCCTATTCTGTGGTTGGTTGTTGACAAGCTCAGCTTTGTGTCGGACAGATGCAGTCAACCTGAGCTACTTTGCTTCTCTGGATTCTTAAGATAAAGTTTTAAGTGTATTAAATAATCTGGAAGAGCTGTTAATGAAGGCAGGTCCTAGGTCACTCCCTAGCCCAGGGACCCAGCATCTCCTGGGATCTGTCATTTTAATGGGCTCCCAGGATGGATTGCATCAGGCAGTTTCTAAGACAGCACTATATCCATATGTTCCTTTCCAGTTCTTTTTTCCCTTTACTCCTGTGATCGATGGGTCTTGGAAGCAAATTCATTATCCTCAGCTCCTCAGGGAGAGCAGCTCAGATGCAGCTGGGGACTCGTCTTGAGAGCAATGATAACCATAATGGAAGTATTGATTAGCTATCTTCAGATAACAAGGAAGGGTGTGATTTATCAGCTTAGACTGATGGGCAAAGTTGGACACGTGACAGCTGGAGTAGCCATTGCTCTGCCAGGATGCTATGACCTAGTGGTTCCAGACACAGGGACTTTTGTTGATTCTCCCAGCAGCCAACTCTTTACCGATCAAACAGGAAAATCCCCCTTTCATAGTTTTTTTTTTTAAACATGGAAACTCTCTGTTCTCATTTCTTTTAGTATTTCAGGGAGGCTCATGCTGGGTTGTCCATGTGGTCAGACAGTCTAGAAGAAACACTCTGAGGTGGGAGTTAGGGAACCTGGCATCTTGGCTAGTTCCTCTTTGCTCTTCAAACTAAGCTGATTTTTACAGCTGTTTTGGAAGGAAGTTTTGCTCCTGTCTCTTGGGGGAACCATCCAAATAGAAGAGTTTACTTTGTTTCTCTCCCCACCCAGAATACCTTACTTTTTTGTTGATAATTTTATATATGTTTATATATCTGGATCATATCCACCCCAACTCTTCTCTCTAGGTCCCCCTAGGTCTCCCAACAGGATCCCCTTCCATTTTCAAGTCCTCTCTCTGTTTTTTGGTTGTGAGCCTAGCCTTAAATGGCTGAGTTATCTCTCTAGTTCCTCTCTCTGTTTAAATTATCCGAGTCCACTTTAGTGTTGCCCACATGTGCATGGGTGTGGGGCCAAGAATGGGCAACCTACCTGCAGCCACACCTCCAAAGAAAAATGACTCCCCTTCTCCCAGCAGCCATCAGTTGTCAGTAGCTCCTCAGTAAGGGGCGGAGCCTCGTGAGCCCCTCCCCCATGGTGCTTGAATATTGACTGGTTTTCTCTTATGCAGGTCTTGGGCAGGTAACCATAACAGCAGTGAGTTCATGGGTGCCACATCCATGCCATGCTCAGAAGAAAGCTTCTCACAGTACTCCTTCCATCCTCTGGCTCTTACACCCTGCCCCCACTTCCACAATGCTCTGTGAGCCTTGGTGGGTCACTGGGGTTCTTGAGGAGATCTAGGGATCATGTCGTCAGACTTTCTTTGGACCACCAGCTCCCCAATAAGGACACTAAGACTTCTTATTAAGTATGACAGCTTGGCCTTAACTTAGGCTTGTTCGCAACTAGCTCTCATAACTTAAATTAACCCTTTTATATTAATCTATGTTTTGCCTTGTGGTTTTTTACCTTTCCTCCATACAGTATATGTCTGTCTTCCTCTGTCCCTCACGGGCAAATTCCTCCCCTCCTCTCAGATTCTTTATCTGAGTTGTTCTCTCTCCCTGGAAGTTCTACCTAACTAACTTCTGCCTAGCTATTGGCCACTCAGCTCTATATTAAACCAATCAGAAAGTGCCTTTTACAAAGTGTGATCAAATACTTAAAACAAAAGACAGAAAACAACCCAGCAACATAGGCATTTCCTTTATTGGGTGTTTGCAGTACCTCATTCGTCTTGATACTATGTCTCCTTTCTACATCTGCACTTGAAGTTCACTCTGGAAGTGCCAGCTATGATGTCAACTGAACTGCCTGGTAGAAAGAAGCCAGTGTCCTTCCAGTACACTCCCTGAGGGGATTTGCATTTTAGTGAAGCTCTTTAACACACATCAGTATATATTGCTGAATGTAGCCATCCCACGAAGAATGGAATACGTTTTCTAATGCTGATTTTAGAGAAGAGAAAATGAAGTTTTCAATGGTTTTTCCTTGACGTGTAGTTGAGTTTTCAAACATCAGCTGGCATCTAAAGTAGAAGCATCTAAATCTAAGCATTCCTAGGACGATATGTAGCTCTAGAAAGACAAAAGATCTGTTTCAGCTGCTCCACTGTGAGGTTGCCTCTGTTCCTTTGGCAAGTGGCTCAGGGGCTTGCCTGTGTCCCTTTCCACATGGAGGCTTAGTTATACTTGAACCTGTACTGGAATGTCATTGTTGGTGCCTTAGAAGAAACAATCATGACCTTTGCTCTAGGTCTTATTACTTTTCTGAGGCTGGGCAGAGCAAATTTGTCTGATCTCTTTAGGAAATAAATGTGTCTTTTTCACTACCCCCTCCCTTTGGCTTTCCCCCCCCATTCCTTTCTTTTCTTTTGTTTTCTTCCTTTCCCTCCCTCCCTCCCTCCCTCCCTCCCTCCCTCCCTCCCTCCCTCCCTCCCTTCTTTTCTTCCTTCCTTTCTCTCCCTCCTTTCTTTTCCTCCTCCTCCATTTCCTCCTCCTCCTCCTCCCCCTCCTCCCCCACTTCTCTGTCAGTCTTTTTGTTTTCTTGTGTATGTGATGTGTGAGTGTTCAAGTGTGTGGGCATGAATATGCTGCACCAGAGGACAGCTTTAGATGTTGGTCCTTGCCTTTCTATCTTGGTTTAAGACAGATTTTTCTCTGTCACCATATTGGCTGGACTTGCTGTCTTTGACCTTCTAGAAAGTCCTGGTCTCTGGTGCCAGGTGGAGGTCAGAATATGATTTATAGGAATTGGTTCTCTCCTTCCACTACATGGGACCCTGGGATTGAGCTCAGGTTGTCAGACTTGGCAGCATGGGCCTTCTGAGCCATCTTGACAGCCCAGCTACATTAGATTTTATGTGGGTTCTGGGGATTGGAACTCGGTACATCAGGCTGCGTGGTAAGTGCTTTCACCCACTGAGCCGTTTTAGCAACCCTTTCTGTTCACTGAGACTGTCTCAAAATGTAGCCCTGGTCGGTTTTGAACTTGTGATGTACACCAGGCTGACCTTGAGCTTACAGTGATCCTCTAGTGTCAGCCTGCTGTGCGGATGGAATTAAAGACATACTCTGCCACACCTGGCTATGTTTTATTTTAAACTGAACTTAGTTTTTGTATATGAGTAATATACATGTAAATAATATCTATAGGTACAATATTATTACAATTAATTTTGGAAATATGGAAAAACATAAAAGAAAACACTTGCAATTATTAAATTAAAAATTATAGACTGATTATGTTTTATTACTGGGAATATGGGCAATTTAGAATACCATGAAGAAGAAAAATTACTCACAGGTAGCTCATAGATTCCCATTTTAAATTCTTTGCTTTTTCTTCAAGGTAATTTGTGTGTGCTTACTTTGTTTCCATTAAACATTTTATCATAAACCTATCCTTATGTTGTGTGGCTTGCTTTTGAATTTTGAATTGCCATGTCTGCTGTGTGGAGGTGGAGTGGCTGCACATTTTGAACTGGGGCTTATGACTTTTAAGTTTGTCTGTCATCTGTCTGTCTGTCTATGTATGTATGTATGTATGTATGTATGTATGTATGTATGTATGTATCTATCTATCATCTACCTATCTATCTATCTATCTATCTATCTATCTATCTATCTATCTATCATCTATCTACCTGTAAATGCCACAAACTCCGTATTTCCCTTTTTCGACCTAGGCCGGTTCACCCCTCCTTAGGCAACCTGGTGGTCCCCCGCTCCCGGGAGGTCACCATATTGATGCTGAACTTAGTGCGGACACCCGATCGGCATAGCGCACTACAGCCCAGAACTCCTGGACTCAAGCGATCCTCCTGTCTCAGCCTCCCGAGTAGCTGGGACTACAGGTGTGCGCCACCGCGCCCGGCCGTATTTCCCTTTTTCATTTGACAATTTCATATATGCAAGTAGTATATATCACTCCTCTTTCTTCTCACTCCCCAGGAGCATAAGAACGGTGTAGCATATCCTTATGTGTTAGTATCTAGCATTTCTAGCTAGCATTGAGGACATACAGAATGCTAAGCTGTTCTAAGACTCGAACAGGTTCTCACTGAAGTTCCCACCTCAGTGCTGTTGGGATTCCCATGATGCAGGTCACAGAGGCCCAGGCAGGAGAGTGTTAGGAAGCATCCCCTGTGCAGCTCTCAGCTTTCATCAGAGAGGATTCTTGGTGCAGTGGATGGTGGTGGACACAGACACTCACGAACGACTAGTCAGAGTGGGGGAATGTGTCAGTGGAGTGCTGAGCTGTAAATGAGACATCTCCATCACACCCCTTTCCCTCCAAGGCTCAGGGACCATCTTGGAAGACAGTTACAAAGACTGTAAGAGCTGGAGGTCAGGGAAGAGCAGAGCAAAACAGTGCCCTCTGGACGTGCCCTCATGAACTCACAGCATCTATGACCGCCTGCACAAAGCCTTCATAAGACCAAGCTAACCAACATCCCAGCGTGGGTGGGGAGGGACTCATGAGCTCCACCCATAGCTGAGGAGCTATTGGTTGTTGATAGCTGTGGGGGAAGGGAGAGTCAGTTCTCTTTCGAGTCGTGGCCCCTGGTATGTAGATCATGCTCTAGTAGGTGGCCTCATGGCCAGGGCAGCACAAATTGGACTTGGTGGATTATTAAAATAAAGAAAAAAAGAGGATATGAAATCAGGAGGAAGGCTAGTGTTTGGGGTGGGTCAGAAGGGAGTTAGGAGGTGTGAGGTGTGACTGTGACTAACATAAATTGTATGGATGTATGGCATTCTCAAAGAATTAATAAAAATATTATATTAAAATGCATTCCAACTTGTACAGTCACTATGGAAATCAGGTGTGGCAGTTCCTCTGGAAGCTGGGATTCAACCTACCACAAGATCCAGCTGTACCACTTTGGGGCATGTACCCAATGGTCTCCATATCATGCTTCAGAGACACTCGCTCATCTATGTCCATTGCTGTTCTAATCATAATAGTCAGAAACTGGAAACATCCTCAATGTCTGTAATAGATGGATGGGGAAAGAAAATATGCTATATTCACACAGTGGAATATTATTCAGCTCAAAACAAAAACAGTAACAACCCGAAGTCATGAAAACTGAAACTCAATTGATGGAGTTAGAAAAAGAAAATCGTTCTGAGGCATCCCAGACCCCAAAGGACAAATATGATATATATTTGATAGCATGTGTGTGCTTGCTGTTATGCCTTTGATAAATAGGCTACAATCCATACACCCACAGGGATGTGGATTGGGGGAGGGAAGGATCTCCTGAGGAAAGGAAATAGAATATATAATTATAGATGGACGGGGGTGGGTGGGAGACTGGAATGAGAGGATCAAACAGAGAGAGGGAGGGAGGAACGGGGGTAAGGGAAGGAATACCAGGAAGGACATCTGACATGAAGGTCATTTGAGGGGTCATTTGGAAACCTATTACAGTAGAAGTTTCTTAAAATATATAAATATATGAAAGAAATATAAATGGAGTCAGGAAATAATGGGGGAGGCAAAGCCCCAACGAGACATTTCTCAACACCAAATGAAACCTTCGGTGTCAGGAATGGCTAACATCTAGCTGAGTTGTTGACTAAATGGACCCCGTGGAAACCCCCAAACAACCAAGGTTATTGCCAAAGCTATTGGTTGCTCTCCACAGACTGACGATACCTATATAATTCACTGAACATGGAGAAATCGAACTGGTTCCTATCTAGAGCCTTCACCCCTGTTTGTAACCCCTGTACTCAGGAGCTGTAAAAAGGCTGAAATGTCAGCCCTTGCCAGGGTTCATGGTACTAAAACGTATTCTGTACTCTACCAGAGGAAAAAGGTAAACACAAGCCAAGCTACAAATCCTTCCATCTAGTGCCACAAGAATTGTGAGAGGAACCAATTATTATCTGATTGGATTTAAGGCCCACACCATTAGATGGAACCCCCTGTTTGACACTGCTGGGTGACTAAGACCCTGAGACTAGACAGGCCTTGGACCTATAGGAAAACTGTCTTAGTTTGGGTTTCTATTGCTATGAAGAGACACCCTGACCATGGCAACTCTTATAAAGAAAACATTTAATTGAGGTGTCTCATTTACAGTTTCAGAGGTTCAGTCCATTATCATCATGATGGGGAGCATGGTGGCACGCAGGCAGATATGGTGCTGGAGGAACAGCTGAAAGTTCTACATCTTGCAGGCAACAGGAAGTTGACTAAAAGTCACACTGAGGGAAGCTTGAGCAAAAGAGACCTCAAAGCCTGCCCCCACAGTGACACACTTCCTCCAACTAGGCCACACCTCTTAACAGTGCCACTCTCTTTGGGGGGTCATTTTCTTTTCAAACCACCATAAAAACCAAATTCTACTGTATTGTTAGAGGAATGTAGCAATCAAAGAACACTTAATGGCATTCTGCTATATTGATAGATAAATGTTTTGTTCAGCCTTCATCAGAGAAGCTTCCACTTGAAGTAGATGGGAACAAACACAGAGACACCCTACTGAACACTGTGCAGGGAGTGAGAGGGCTTGCAACACTCAGGCCTAAAGAATGTCTTCATCAACCCCCTCCTCTCAGGGCTTGGGGAACTCTATAGGAGAGGAGGCAGAAAGATTGTAGGAGTCAGTGGAGATGGAAGATACTGAGGAGACAGGCCTTCCAGCCACAACAGTACTGACACACACAGGAACTCAGAGACTGTGGCAGCATGCACACTGCCTGCACAGATCCAAGACAGGTGGGGGTCCCAGCACTGACAAGGGAGGTGGACACAAACCCCCATTACTAACCCAGAAGTTACCTCCGAAACCCCTGCTTGCAAAGGAGAAATAGCTCTCTCCAACAGTCTTACTGGGTATGTAAAAATACTTAAGGTCAGGCCCCAAGTCCAGCAGTAAATGCCCAACGCAAATGAACTCAGTGTTATTTTGGGATGGTTTTCATCTGGGCATTTTTTTAATGTTAAAGGTTCTTTGGCTATATATTATGATTATCAGGTGTGTGTGTGTGTGTGTGTGTGTGTGTGTGTACATGTGTGTTTTAATGAGATTTCTGTGTGGATATGTATGTGTCTGTGTCTATATGTGTTTCTTGTGCTTTCTCTTTGTTTTTTTTAAATTTCTGTTTGTTTTGAATTACTCTGTTCTCTCCCTCCCTCCCTCCCTTCTTCCCTCCCTCTCTTTTCCCTCCTTCTCTCCTTCCCTCCCTCCCTTCCATTTTTAGGTGTCTGCCTGTTTTCTAATGAGAGACAAAAAGAAAGGGTGTGGGTTTGGGTGGGTAGAGATATGGGAAGGTTCTGGGAGGAGTTGGGGGAGGGAAAACTGAGCTCAGACTATATTGTATGAAGAAAATCTATTTTCGTTAAAAAAAAAAAACAACAAAGAATAACAAAATGAAAACCCACAATGAATTCCTTTGTTTAAAGAACCCCCCCCCCACCTGAACAAGGCAACATTATACTGGTTCAGGAAGTTTGGAGGCATGCGCATCTGTCTGCAGCTTCCTTCCCTCCAGCCTCTCGGTTTTAAGATGGCTGCAGCAGTTTCAGACATATTCTGATGCAGAAAGGAGAGACAGGACAACAAAAGGCCGCAGCTGACCACATCTGTTCCCTTTCCTAGGAAAGCACATGCTTCTTGAAGCTGCTCTCTCCTGCTGCACAGTAAACATGTGAGTTCACGTGTAAAAATGAGAATCACTGTGTTTTTACCTGACCATGGCCAACTACAGGCAAGGCTGGAGAAATAATGACTTTTTCTGACCTCTGGAATGGAAGGAAGGTGACAGGGAAGGGGATTGGGGGTGGAGCTGACTTAGATCAGTCAGCCCAGAGCAGTGGGGTGGAGGAAACTGTGCTCCCCATGAATTTGTATGTTCAAAGCTCAAGTTCACTGTTAATGTCTGGCATAGACTGTGTGAGAAGCTGGTGTGTCGATGCATGCCTGTAATCCCAGCACAAAGGAGTGAGAGACAGGAGGATTGTTACTTTGAAGCCAATTTGGGCTATAGAGTAAAAGCCTGTCTCTAAAAGATAATTTATTTGTATTCATATAGATATACAAAGTATATATTCATATATATCATATATATATTTTCAAGGATGCAACAAGGATGCACTATCTGTAGCCATGGGAGCCCTCATCAGACCCTGCCTACACAGGCACCATGATCTCAGACTACAACCCAAGACTGTGGGATTGTTGTATCCTGGTAGCTGAGCTGTCTTGAGATAACTGGCTACCATGTGACATTCAAGTGCTGGTCATGTTTGACTCTCACATCCTTCTGCACACTGTGGTCAAGAGTCAGTTGGAATCTGCTGTTTTCTCATTCCTCTGGCTTAGGTAAGAGGTGGCCAGAGCCTGTCAAACTTCATTTCCCTGTGAATGCAGCACCAACTCACAGACCCTAATGTTTTCCTCTGTATTAGCAAGCACCACAGGGCACTGTTAGAACAGAAGTTGCTCCTGTATATTATTACATTATTTATCTTCAGAATATCTATTCAGTCTTTCTCTTTCTTTCTTTCTTCCTTCCTTTCTTTCTTTCTTTCTTTCTTTCTTTCTTTCTTTCTTTCTTCTTTCTTTCTTTTCTTTTCTTCCTTCCTTCTTTCCTCCCTCCTTCCTTCCTTCCCTCCTTCCATCCCTCCCTCCCTCTCTCCTTCCCTCCCTCCCTTCCTCTCTCTCTTTCCTTCCTTCCTTCCTTTCTTTCTTTCTTTCTTTCTTTCTTTCTCCCACCTTCTTTCTTTTGAGCCATTTCCCTGGTTTCCATAAAGTCGATAAGAAGCCTGAAGCTGACAGGGTTCTGGAGGCCCCAGGCTGGGACCCAAGAATGATGAATCATGAACTGTGGGGCTGAAGTCAGCTGCTGCTCCTCAAGCCATCAAGTGCTTTCCTGCATGTGACATGAGCAAGGGACCACAGGAGAGAGATGCTGAAAACGATGGTGGTACCCACTCTAGCACAAGTGGGGCTCCAAAAAGGATATACCATTTACTAATGCTTTTCAGATATGGCTAGTTCAGAAAGGTTCAGACAATTCTTGTCACTGGGGATACATTGATGCATAAAATAAGTGTGACTTTCCTTATGCAAAGGGAATTTTAGAAAGAGAAATTTTGTATATAAAGCTCTGTATATTTTGTATATAAAATTTTTGGCGAGTAAGAACTCTGTAGTTAGTGGCACTCTCTGCCACTCTCTGTTGTCTCATTTGATCCACATGGCATCTCAATGGCAAAACACCAATGTTGTCATTACTATTATTGCTATTTTTATTATTAATTGCCATTTTCAAACAAAGAAACTGAGGTTCAAACTGCCACTGCAATGAGCTGCCTAAGGACTTCCAGACCCGCAGGTGGGGCAAGATTCCACGCAGCCCTAGAGGCTGAGGTCTCTGGCATCCTCTGGAGGATCAACTCAAGAGGCAGAAACACCACGGAGCAAACAAGCATAGACACGGGGTGTCTTGGCAGGAAGCAGACGGCACCCTTGAATTAGGATAGCTCTAGCTGAGCTTCATAAAGAAACTACAAAGGCGTGGGCAGAGCGGAGGGAAACCGCAAGGCAGAATGGTGGGACTTCAGATTAGTAACAGTTGGCCCTTTATAGCTGCCCTAGGCCCTTGGAGGGCATATGACGGGGCGAGTTCCAGGAAGCAGGGAGGTTAGCAAGACTTGGGGGATGGGTGTCTTATGGGAGTCCAAGTGTCTGGCAGGGTACCCCAAGGAGGGAATTTCCCCAACTTCACCCTCTGAGCTCTCTTTACTTTTTCTAGCTAGTGCCTAACAAATTTGGCAACCAGGGGCCAAGGGGCCCATGCATGTGTTCTTGCAGAGAAGTCTGGGAGAATACAATGGAGTGGAGAAGAGAGAATAGTAGCTCAGGAGGGGTGGATGAAGTCACCAGCCCAGGGGGATGTCCCAGCAAAGATCACCGCTGGGTGAAGGTCAATGTGCTACCACAAAACGTGTGACTCTAGAGAAGGTCATTTCACACTGAAGGCGTTTGAGACTCAAAAGATGTAGGGAAACGGCCTTTCTGGACCCTCCCAGATGTGAGTAAAAGCTGAAACTCCTGAGAATGGAGGTCTGTCCCAAAGTCCCCTTCCCTGGGAAGATGGAAAGCCACATAGGGAGATCTGTGCAGACAGACAGCTACAATGGCTTCCTCTTATCTTATCCTTTTTCTCCGTTTTTAGCCTCCCATGCTCCACCACCTGGAAGCACAAAAGCCCCTTTCCTTTGTATTATTATTTTCTCATATATTGTCTTATATGAAAATGACCCCAGATTCTCAAGCCTACACACTTGGGGGATTTATTTCCTCATCTCTGAATTCCACTTCCACAGACACACAGCCTGTCTGCTTGTTCCCCCGCTCCTGTCAGTCTGCCTCTTGATGGTGTTCCTTGCCAGGCTGTCAGTGTCGTCAGAGAGATGCTGTCTAGCGGTGATGGCTGGTAGCAAGGGGTACACCCCTTCCCTCTTAGGGGGTCTTACCTTTACTCAGGTAAAGATGAGTCCTTGACTATGCTTCGGGAAGTCATTTCAGAACAAGTTAGAGTGAGGCAAAGTTAGTGAGTTCATTAAGTAGATTCAGATGGTACGTGCTTCAGATTTAAGCTTGGGGATGGGGTAAGGAGAGAGAGCTTAAGAAAAGTGTTCTAATGTTATACATGGGTTCAGGTTTCTCAAGGGAGTGACCTCTAAGTCAGTCAGTCAGTCAGTCAGTCAGTCAGCCAGCCAGCCAGCCAGTCAGTCAGTCTGTCTGTCTGTCTGTCTGTCGCTCTCTTTTCTTCTTTGTTTTGTTGTGTATTGAGACAAGGTCTCAGAGCTCTGACTGTCTTAGAACTCACAATGTAGATCAGGCTGGTCTTGAACTCACAGAGAGCCACCTGCCTTTTGTCTCCGAAATACTGGATCAAAGGTATGTGCCATAACAACCAACTTAAGTCTCCCTCTATATGTCTTTATATAAGTCTATATATATATGACTTGTGTGTGGTGTGTGTGTGTGGGGGGGGGGCATGTGCCACCATGCACATGTGGAGATCAGGGGACAGTTCTGTGGAGTTGGCTCTCTCCTTCACTGTGTCAGTTCCATGGGTTGAACTCAGGCTTGGCAGCAAGCTTCTTTACCCTCTGAACCACGTCTCTGCTCCCTGTTTGTTGCTTCTCACATCCTTTGAGCGACCCCTTGGAAAAGGGAAGGCTGCTCTTGTGGGCAATAGCAGCCTTGTTTGTGTCACGTGTCACAGTTTGGGGCTCTCGGCTAGCAGGAAACAGAACCCAGTTTTTGAGAAGGTGCTTCTTCCCCTTCTCACGTTGCCTTCGTTTCCCTTCTTTCAAGCCTGACTCAGACTGAGCTATTGAACCACAAGACTAGGAAAAGCTTTCCAGTGGCAGTGAGGATGAGGGGGAAGAGATGAAGATGAACTCCAAGTCGACTTACTCTGGCTTCCCCCTTGTCTCTCAGACCACTAATTGCTCATCATAGAGTCCCCCTTCATGACGCAGGGATGCAGGCTCCATCTCAGCGACCGTCTGATGGAACATTGGCTGACCTAACCGGGATGGTGTCTTCTTCAGTTTTTCAGATGAGTGGCAGAGCGTATAGCTAACCTTTTTTTTTTTTTTCAAAGCTCCATCTTATCATACTCATGACAGGCCAGCCTGCTTTTCAAATTCTCTCAAATCTTTCCTGCTTAATCTTTGTCAAATGCCATATATCCTGGTAAATGGAGCCATATATTACTACCACTAAGAGCCAGGTTTAGAATCCACAGTTTCTGAAACTCACAGCCCATGGCGTCAGATCTTTAGTAAAGTCGATTCCCATGGGTGTATTTCAGTTGTCTTCATGGTGACATTTCCCGGCATCCACCCTAGAGACGTTTATGAATGTCGTTGCCAGCCCGCGTAACGGGAATAAACCCAGGAGCACGTCCCTGACATTTTAACAGTCAAATAGACTCTACACCTGCCACACCTGCAGAAATGGAGCGGCTATGAGAATACACAGGGTAGAAAGGAGGGCACAGAGAATTGCTGGGTCAGAAGAGTCACAGTGAGCGTGGTGTCAGAATTAGTTTAGGGCTCAGATATGGTGCGGTTTTATATGCTTTTTTCCCCCTTGCTAGTACAGCCCAAATAGTGTTTAGATAGTAGGCATGGGGTTCCTCAGCTTCCAGGCAGATCATTTGTTCACCCAGGCTTGGTGACCTCGTTCTCTACTGGTAACTGATTAACAGGGGAATGTGATGCACTTCTGACCGAAGAGTTGTGAGCAGTCTGCTTGCTGCAGGTAGTTTTTGTATGGGTTGCTGCTAAGAGGAGTCACAGTGGCCGAAAGTGGTCTCTTCTCCCTCAGACTGCAGCAGCATGAACCAATTCTCATGCTGAAGACGGGAGAGTACAAAGATGTTTAACCATTGGTGAACCACAGAGTTCCCTGATCCAGTCCTGTGATACCTCCTATCTTACCCTGAAAGCTTGAAGACACAGGAGGCCTGGAACTATCTTATGTATGTAAGAAACTCCACAGTTGGAGTAGATAAAGAAGAGCAGTTGATGATTTTAATACATTTTTTGATGGAAAAATAATAGAGATGCAAACATTTAAACAAACAGAAAAGATTAATAATAGGAACTGGAAGCCTGTAGTCTCTGCCTTAAGTAATGTGTCAATGTTATTTTAAAAAATGAAGAGCCAGGCATGCACGGCACGCCTTTCATCCCAGCACTTGGGAGGCCTGGGGCAGGTGAATCTTGAGTTTGAGGCCAGCTTGGTCTACATGGACAGTCAGACTTGTATAGAGACCTTGTATCAGAACAAAGAAACAAAAAACAAGCAAACAAATAGACATACAGGCAGGCAGACAGACAGACACAGACAAATTACCACCACCACCACCCAAACAATAAACAAACAAAAAGCAAAACAAAATTAAAAAAGGAAGGAGTGGGATAGACCACACTGAGCTGGGTTTTTGATATAAACACATATGGATCTATCATATTCTTTTTTGCTCAATTAAATTTAGTCATTTATTTTACATCCTAACCAGAGTTTCCCTCCCCACTCCTCCCCTTGCTCTACCTCCCACACCCTTCCAATGCACTTCTCCTGTTTCTTTTCAGAAAGAGGCAGGCCTCCCATGGGTATCAACCAGGTATGGCATATCAAGTTGAGGTCAGACTAAGCACACCTTCCTTGTAGTAAGGCTGGGCAAAACAACCCAGTGTGAGGAACAGGTTCCTGTCAAAGTCCTAGGGACAGGCTTTGCTTCCACCATTAGGTGTCCCTCAAGTAGACCAAGCTGCATAACTGTTACCACAATGTAGGGGGTCTTTCCAACCCTAATGTAGATAATTTCTGAGTATGGCCATATCATGATCGGTTGACACAACATGGTTTTTTTTAAAACGGTGACCCCTGGAGCCTTGTTTCTCCCTTCAGTCAGTTTTATCCTGAAAGTCACTCTCAGGGAGACCTTTGTGGCACAGTGAAGGGACACACAGCGTTTGGACTCAGGACGCTGGCACTGAGATTCAGTTCAACCCACACCCGTTAGGTAACTGTTAGAGATCAATAAACCTTTTACGAGTGCAGCTGTTTCATCTCTACAAAAAGAGACAATAAAACCTACCTTGATGCGTGCAATCCTAGCATCTGGGTGACTGAGCAATATAAATAGTCAATATGCACATTGGGACCTTGTCTCCACACAAACAAGCAAAGGATCTGGGTGTGGCGGGGGCGCATTGTCTGTAATCTAGCACCCAGGCAGCTGAATTAGGAGGATTACATTGCATTCATAGCCAGCTGGGCTTACTTAATGAACTCAAGGCTAGTCTCGGAAGCTGTGAGACCTGTATTGAAAAGTCTAACAAAATCACGAACAACCAACCAACCAATCAAATGTCCTTCGGTTAGTAAGGCTTATAAGTAACATATTAAAGCATCCATGACCTAAAATGATTGCTCATTAAACAGTAGCTAATGTTTGAGAAGAACTACATATGCTTTTCTTGATTTTCCTTGCTGTGGACACAATGGGCCAATATGCATGTGTAAGATCAATATCTTAGTCTAAGATAACGTCTTGAAATTATGGAACGATTGTTCCCCAAATGCTGCAAAGGAGCCCTTAGAAACCAACCTCTAATTCCACACTTCCTGTCAGCCCTGAAAGAAGATAACTCACACATTTAACCTTCCGTTTCATGGGCAGATGGCCGCTGATGGAATCTGAGCAATTTATCAAATAAGCTGGAAAAAGACATCATTCATATTCAGGAGATCTCAACAGACCGGAGTGATAGGCTAAATTAAACAAGATGAACTGTTTTACGGAAAATTGTAAAAACCTATCTAGTGGATTCCATTTCCTTTTTCCTTTTGTTTTTTGCCCAACCTGGAAAGGGAGAAGTAGCCCTGGCTTAGGGTCTTTCTGTGGCTGAAGTTCAGTGTGAGCCATTGTGGGTTCCAACCGTCCACCAAACAAAGTGGTGAGAAGTAGGATTGGCAGAAGAAGGAAGATGACCATTGCTTCGTTTATCTCCACAGACCACAACGCCTACAGTGGGATGACAGACTCCTAAAAACAGGCTGTGCAAGTGTCACATGCCAACAGCCTTACACTGAGCTCAGATGGAGCCTCTGAGCTCTTCTTTTTTTGCACAGTGTTTAAGGCAGCTGGGTGTTTTGAATGGAGCTGGCGTGCAAGGCATTGGAGGCCACTGGACTGAAGACCTCTCCCACCACCTCCATCAGAGAGGGACACCATGCTTATGCCATAAGGTTCAACCTTTTAACAGTCACAAAGCTTCCCTATTGTCCAATCTAGAGGTTGCTTTGAAGAGCTCTCTCTAAATGGAGATGAGGGTATACATTCTGACTCTCTCTTTGCGGGGAATTAGAACTGGGAACATGATTGCAAATCAGGTAGTGTGTGTTGGGGGCAGATCTTAGAAGCTGAAATGTTCTGTGAAGGTGGTCATGCTGTGACAGAGGCCGGATGAAGGAATAAGGAAACGCAAGACAAACAGAAACAGGAATGAGGAAGCAGGAATCTTTAGTCACAGCAGAAACGATAAAAGAGGCAAAGCAAGCTAATGGTCAGCTGAGTCGTGCTGCTGCTGAGAAAATGGTAGCATGTCCTGTCATCCCGGAAGAGGATATATGCTTGGCCGTCTCTGCTTTCTCCAAGAAGCTTCCCGAGGCTTTAACTAAGGTTCATCTTATGCCA